>NC_134689.1:53193256-53240756 GCF_050947455.1 Rhinoderma darwinii
GAGCGCCGTTAGAACGTCTTAGGTGATTATTATTTTATTTTATATATTTTTAGTTGTTCGCCGGGTGCTGATGCAGCACCGATGCGGCGGGTACAAAAATGTAGTGACAGGGTGGGGGAGGGAAAAGTGGCTTGCCGAAACGGGGTGAGTGTAGTGTAGTGTAGTTGACATTCACGGTAAGTTCGTCTCAATCGGGCTTACCATGCCCGCTTGAGACGAACATTCTCCCGATGTTGCTAGAACTACAGTATCTAGCAACATCGGGAGCGCGCACACTGCAGAGCGGAGCGGCTTGATTGACATCGAGCCGCTCACGCCCCTTTTTAGAAAAGATAACCAGCACTTGCTGAGTTATCAAGTGTAAAAAAAAGGCACTTAGGAAATGAATTTTAAATTTTTTTTAACACCAAATGTTTTAAAATTCATTTCCTGCTTAGAATGTATAAAAAAAAAAATTTGAGTCAACTTGGGACAACCCCTTTAATATTCAAGGTTACAGTCTGTTTATAAAGGATTGTACTGATAAGAAAGGGGGAGTGGTTTTCTTACATGTAAAATCCTGCCTAAAACCCATCCTGCATGATATCTATGAGGGAAATGATGATCATGTGGAGTCCCTATGGGTGGAATTAAGAGAAGGGAGAAAGAATAATAAAATACTGATAGGGGTTTGTTATAATTCTCCAAGTATAATGGAAGAGACAGAAATCAATTAAAAAACCAAAAGCAGCGAACCATAATAAAGTTATTTATTATGGGGGACTTTAACTACCCTGATATAAACTGGGAGGCAGAAACCTGCAGGTCCAACAAAGGAAACAGGTTTTTGACAATAATTAAGAACAATTATCTTTCACAACTGGTGCAACATCCAAAAAGAGGGAAGGAACTTAATTTTAACCAATAGGCGAGACAGGATATCAAAATTACAGGTTGGGGGTGACCTAGGTAATAGTGGCCACAACATAATAAGTTTTCATGTATCCTTTAATAAGATGTTTGGTAGAGTACGTACAAAAACACTAAACTTCAGAAACGCCAATTTTCATGGTTATAGGCAGAGATCTCAAAAACGCGGCCTACATGCGCCCCCTGAGGCTGTCATCTGCGGCACAAGGAGCACTGAAGCTCCCTCAGGAGAGGATAGAGCAGGCCGAAGGAGGAGTGCGCCAGCGCTCCTTCATGACATCATGAAGGAGCTGTAACATCTATGGCATCGGCCTGTCGTTCTGACTTAAACCTTGACGGCCATGGACATCTTACCTGCGTGCAGCATTGTCCTCCTGTGAGGCGCCGGCACTCACTTCCGGACATCGAGACTACCTCCGGCGGGTCCTAAAGGGCCAGTGTGCGCATTTTGCAGGAAATCTGCAATCTAGCCCAGGATTCCCTGGGCTATAAAAAGGGTATAACGGTTCTCACTGGTTTGTTCGTGGATCCTCGGTGTCGTCTGGGAGATGGTGCTTGGAACCCAGGCAACGCTTGGCACAGCGGGTAGAGGCGGTCGGATGGATAGGCAGAAGTCCGGACAGGCTGCAGACGTCGTAACGGGTATGGCAGCAATAGGTCAGGGCAGGCGGCGTAACGGGTATGGAAGCAATAGGTCAAGGCAGGTGGCAGGCGTCGTAACGCGTATGGATAGCAATAGATCAAGGCAGACGGCAGGCAAGGATAGTCAAGTTCAGGCAGAGGTCACCAAAAAGAAATCCAGACAAAAAGCAGAAGGGACGGAAACAGGGAACCAGGGCACAGGGAAACTCACAGGGAACTTGGTTGAACAAGCAGGAATGCAAGGAAGGAAGAACCTTAAATAGGAAGTCTTAGGAAATAAGGCGCGCGCTGGCCCATTAAGTCAGGACGAGTCAGCGCGCGCCCTCTAGTGACTGCAGCCGCACATCGAGGATGACGGCCGCGGAGGGAGGTAAGGGATGCACTTACCTGACGCCGTCCAAGGCCAGCAGAGCGTCTGGATCGGGTAAGTGGTGCTCGTGATGAGCATGTGGTAATGGAGGACGCCGGAACCAGAGCAGAGGCCGTGGGGAAGGCGGGGAACGGCGCGGCAGCCGTTACACAGGCCTCTGCCCTCTTGCTCTTTGCCAGAGTGTTGTTTGTTAAACATAGTTTGTCCTGCTAATGGTCTCTGTGTCTTCCAGTTTCCCAGTGTACCTTGTTCCTGTATCCCGTTTCCGTGTTACCCAGTTCTAGTGCCGTGCTACAGTCTATGCTTGTTTTGCTACGCCTCACCTGACATCTTCCCGCCGCCTGGTCCTGGACGTGCCTGCCTCGCTACTGTCTATGTTGCCTCAGGTATCCTCGCTGAACTATTGAACTCTGTACTTTACCTGTTTGGCCAGCTGCCATCCCGCTACGCGGTATGTCCCAGTTGGTCCACACCCCGCTACGTGACAGGAGCGCAGTCCCTTTCTCGAACTGCTGGAACGTTGGTGGTAGGTGAGCAACGGCCACAACGCCCCCTGTAGATAGTGCCCCACCCAGTTGACAGCACTACACTCCCCTTCCTGCAGATAGCTCCATTGGCGCTTCCCCTAGGAGTGGAATCCCCAGCCAGAGCGTTGGCAACGCTTGGCAGGGGAATCCGGTCCAGGAGGATCCCCCGACATAAATGTCCATATATGGACAGTAACTTCTGGGGCTCCTCCAGCAGCGCTCTGGCTGGGGATTCCACTTCTAGAGGGAAACCCAATGGAGCTGTCTATAGGAGGAAGTGACTTCAGGGGCTCCTCCAGCAGAGGAATCACCAGCAGCGCTCTAGCTGGAGATTCCACTCCTAGAGGGAGCCCCAATGGAGCCATCTCTAGGGGGGTGGCACTATCTACAGAGGGCATTTGGGCATTGTCTACAGAGGGTACTGTGGCATTATCTACAGAGGGCATTGTGGCGTTATCTACAAAAGGCTTTGTGGCATTATTTATGGGGGGGTGCGGTATTTTCTACAGAGGGCAATGTGGCATTATCTACGGTGGGCACTGTGGTATTATCTATGGGTTCAGCATTATTTACAGAGGGCACTGTGGCATTATTTACAGAGGGCGCTGTGGCATTATCTACAGTGGGCACTGTGGCACTACCTTAAAAGTGGCTCCATCCAATCTTGACATTCTTGTGTCTAGCAAACGCTGCCAACTGAGCAGCCAAACTGCATTTAGCGACACTTAAACTGGAAAACTGGATTGCTAAAATAAGCACGTGAAGTAAACCCACAAATTTCCGGTAAGTTTAAACCTAGCGCTATTATTATAGTAATGTAGCATTGTTATAGTAGTTCAAATAACTAATTGAATAACAATTATTTTGTATTCTATCAAATTTGAAAGTAATGAGGCCCGTCAAGTTCATTTTCTATGTTCAGCCCATTTACCCGGCCGAGTTTGAGACCCCTGGTTTAAGGGATAACCTTAAGGGCATAAACTGGGACAATGTCCTCAAAAATAAAAATACACAAACTAAATGGGACCTTTTTAAAAGCCTCTTAATTAGGTCCTGTGAAAAATATATACCTTATGGGAATAAACAAGCGAGAAACAGGGTGAAACCAATGTGGTTAAATAAAACAGTAAGGTGGGCAATAAATGATAAAAAGAAAGCATTCAAGCTACTAAAGCAAGAAAGTAGTGACAAAGAATTACAGAATTATAAAGAAAAAATAAGTTGTGTAAAAGACAAATAAAGGCAAAGATTGAAACAGAAAGACTGGTTGCCAAAGAAAGTAAAAATAACCCAAAAATATTTTTTCAAATATATAAATAAGAAACTCAAATCAGACTTTTCAAACATATTTGATACTGTGCTGCATAAAAGGTTGGTATATAAAATGAAAAAGCTGGGACTGGGGGAAAATATGTGTAATTGGCTCAACAACTGGCTCAGTGATAAAAAAAAAAAAACCCAGAGGGTGATTATTAATGGTACATCCTCAGAGTGGGTCACAATTACCAGTGGGGTTCCACAGGGGTCAGTATTGGGCCCTCTTCTTTTTAATATGTTTATAAATGACCTTGTAGAGGGTTTACAGAGTATAATTTCAGTATTTGCAGATGATACTAAGCTCTGTAAAGTAATCAACACAGAGGAGGATAATGTAATACTACAGAGGGATTTGGGGAAGCTGGTAAGGTTATGCATTTGGGCCGAGGAAACAGATTTTACAATTATGCATTAAATGGTAAAACACTGGGTAAAACTACTACTGAAAAAGATGTGGGGTTATTGGTGGACAGTACATTTAACTTTAGCAACCAGTGCCAGGCAGCTGCTGCCAAGGCAAATAAAATTATGGGATGCATCAAGAGGCATAGATGCTCATGACAAGAACATAGTTTTGCCTCTATACAAATCACTAGTCAGACCACATACGGAATATTGTGTACAATTTTGGACACCTGTGTGTAAGAAGGGCATGGCTGAACTAGAACGGGTGCAAAGAAGGGCGACCAATGTAATAAAGGGAATGGGCGGATTTCAGTACCAAGAAAGGTGATAAAACTTGGGGATAATCAGTTTAGAAAAAATATGGCTTTGGGGTGATCTAATTACAATGTACAAATATATAACTGGACAGTACGGATATTTTTTTAATGATCTTTTTACACCTAGGCCAGTAAGGGTTCGTTCACACGCAGTGTTTTCAGACGTAATTCGGGCATTTTACGCCTCGAATTATGCCTGAAAAAACGCCCCTAATATGCCTACAAACATCTGCCCATTGCTTGCAATGGGTTTTACATTGTTCTGTTCCCACGAGGTGTAATTTTTACGCGTCGCTGTCAAAATACGGTGCGTATAAAGAGCTCGCAAAAAAAAGTGCATGTCACTTCTTGGGACATTTTTTAGCAGTTTTTCATTGACTCCATTGAAAAACAGCTCCAATAACATCCGTAAAATACACCACGAAAAACAACTGAAAATCAGGAGCTGTTTTCGCCTGAAAACCGCTCCGTATTTTCAGATGTATTTTGCTAAGCCGTGTGAACATACCCTAACAGTGACAAGAGGGAATCCTCTACATCTAGAGGAAAAAGAGCTTCACCACCGTCACAGATGGGGATTCTTTACTGTGAGATTATGGAACTCTCTGCCACAGGATGTTGTGGTGGTTGATTCTTTGAGTAAGTTCAATAAGGGCCTTGATGCCTTTCTTGAAAAATATAATATTACAGGTTAGGAGTACTAAATTCTGGAGATGGGACGTTGAGCCAGGGATTTATTCTGATTTCCATATTTGGAGTCAGGGAGGAATTTTTACCCTAATGAGGCAATTGGCATCAACCTCATGGGGACTTTGCCTTCCTTTAGATGCTAACATTTTTACCGTCATTCTGGCTCATAGCCGAAATGTTTTTCTCACTGGTCTCATCCATAGAGATCAAGTTCGGTATACCCCCTAGAAACAAGCCCCTGATATTAGAGAGATTTTGAACATTCTATAACAAGATAACCATACCTCTAGAGCTTTAATCGGTTTAGCCCTGGATAAAGAAAAGGCTTTCGATAGCCCTTCCTGGGACTACCTTCTCAAACTTTTCTTCATACCTTAGGATTCCCACTACTCAACCACTTAAAGGAACAGTGTCATCACAAATTATTTTTTTATATGTTAAAGATGTTAGTGCTTTATTAAAAACGTTTATATTTATTTGTGTGTTTGTGTTTTACTTTTTCTTATTTTTACACTTTTTCTTCCCTATGGGGGCTGCCATGTTTTGTTCCATTTCTGTATGTGTCGATTAACGACACATACAGACATGGAATACGGCAGCCACAGTCCCATAGGGACTGCGAACGGCTCCCGTCCCATTCACTTGTGTGTACGGCATCTGTGTGGGAACTGCGCATGCGCCGCTCCCACACAGTCCAATTTGAAATTGGCGCCGTCCGGCGCCATTTTCCTGTGGACCGGAAGTCGCGGCCGGACAGTAATATTACTACTTCCGGTCGCGGCTTCCGGACTTGTGCACTTGGACCAGCGGCAGCAGACGGAGCGGACGGGCCGGAGGGAGCCGCGGCGGCAGGAGCAGGTAAGAGATTTCAATGTATGTTCGTGTTTGTGTGTTTTTACTACTGTATGTAAACCTACTACACTGTGTGTTAGCTCAAAAAATGGCGACACACAGTGTAGGAGGTTACACCGTTCAAACCCCTCGTTTATCCCGGCACTAGCCAGGATAAAGGAGGGGGGGGGATGCTGAGAGCTCACTAGAGCGAGGGCTTTTTACCCAATTTTGCAATGCTGCAATTTTGGGAATAGCTCCATCTAGTGACCAGAAATGGGAAATATTATAAATTAGAATTAATTTATATTTCCTGACTCGTGAAAAAAATAAAAAAAATTTGAACAAGGTTTAATCACCCACACACTAAATGTTTAATTAAAAAAAAAACACATGTTTTTCTGGCAACACATTCCCTTTAACCATCTCCATTTCTAGGAGGTATTCATCAGGGCTGCCCCTTGTCCCTTTGTTTGCTCTAACAATGGAACCCTTAGCGATAGCCATTAGATCTAATCAAGGTAATTTGTATGTGTATAAATAATACGGAGTATAAAACAAGTCTATTTGCTCATGATCTTTTTCTCACCTTAACATTGATATATCTTCCTAATCTATTGATGCTGCTAGATAAGTTTTCGACCCTATTGAGACTTTGTATTAATGATACGAAGTCTGAAGTACTATTTTGTAATACTTTGCCTCACATGATTAACTTACTTCAGCAGAGTATTGGTTTACAACTTCACCCTCAAATGTTAACATACTTGGGAATCTTCCAGACCCCTTACATGGGAACACTATCATACCAATTATCTTTCCTTATATAAAGATATCCGGAAAGATCTGAACAATTGGGATAAACCTTCCCTATCTTGGGTAGGTAGAATTCGTGTTGTTAAAATGGTTACTCTTCCCAGGCTACTTTATTTATTTATAACTTTGCCAACCCCAATTCCTTTAACGGATCTAAATGCCCTGCAGAACAATATTTTTGGTCCCATGAACGATCGAGAATTAAAAAAATCTGTTATGTTTTTGCTTAAAATGTTGGGTAGCCTCTCGGTTCCCAATCTAGTAAAATATTATCAGCAGCTCGCTTATCATAACTTACGTTAGTCCTTAAAGGAACAGTGTCATCACAATTTTTTTTTTAATATGTTAAAGATGTTAGTGCTTCATTAAAAACGTTTATATTATTTGTGTGTTTGTGTTTTACTTTTTCTTATTTTTACACTTTTTCTTCCCTATGGGGGCTGCCATTTTTTTTTCCATTTCTGTATGTGTCGATTAACGACACAACAGACATGGAATACGGCAGCCACAGTCCCATAGGGACTGCGAACGGGTCCCGTCCCATCCACTTCTGTGTACGCCGTCTGTGTGGGAACTGCGCATGCGCCGCTCCCACACAGTCCAATTTGAAATGCGCGCCGTCCGGCGCCATTTTCCTGTGGACCGGAAGTCGCGGCCGGACAGTAAGATTACTACTTCCGGTCGCGGCTTCCGGACTTGTGCACTTGGACCAGCGGCAGCAGATGGATCGGACGGGCCGGAGGGAGCCGCGGCGGCAGGAGCAGGTAAGAGATTTCTATGTTCGTGTTTGTGTGTGTTTACTACTGTATGTAAACCTACTACACTGTGTGTTAGCTCAAAAAATGGCGACACACAGTGTAGGAGGTTAGACCGGTCAAACCCCTCGTTTATCCCGGCACTAGCCAGGATAAAGGAGGGGGGGATTCTCAGAGCTCACTAGAGCGAGTGCTTTTTTCCCAATTTTGCAGCAAAAAGCAATGTGGTTGCTTTACCACATGCAATGCTGCAATTTTGGGGAATAGCTCCATCTAGTGACCAGCAATGGGAAATATTATAAATTAGAATCTAATTTATAATATTTCCTGACTCGTGAAAAAAATTAAAAAAATTTGAACAATGTTTAATCACCTACACACTAAATGTTTAATTAAAAAAAAAAACAACATGTTTTGCTGGCAACACATTCCCTTTAAGAGACTTCCCTTGTAGCCCCATACATGTGGCCTGATATGATGTGGTACAAAGGTACACTTCCTAGAGGTTTACATATTAGAGCTACCTTACCGGACTATGCTCAGCTCCTATGGAGAATGGTCCGGTTTAAGCTACATCTCCAATCTATTGTTACCCCAGCCCCGCCCATACTACATACTCCTCTATTCAATGGTGGATTGGATGTAAATTAACTAGAGTTTATCATTTTCTTGAAAATGACTGATTGCTCTCCAAAAAAGCCTTCTGCTCTACTCATAATCCTCCGGCTGAGGAAGATATTCGCGTTCATCCGGTATATTCTTTCTTACATTCTTATGTGGGGCAAGCTCAGACTTTGGACTGTTCTCCCTATGAGCAGTTAGCCTTATATTCCCCTTCTAGAGTTAGTTTACGGTCTCTAGTTTATACTCAGTTGAATACACCACCAGGTGACTGTAAACTCCAATTGATGTTACAATGGGAGGAGGATATAAGGTTTCAGCTACTTATCTCTAAGTGGCATTCCATGTGTGAAACTTTGAGCAAAGGGAGCTGGCAAGTGCACTGAAAATCCTTCACAGGGCTTATAGAAGAAACACACAAAATGTACTCTAGCGTACCACCTACATGTTTTTGAGGTTGCCATTCTCTTAGCTCTATCTATCATACCTGTTGGGCCTACCCTATAGTACGTACTTTCTGTAAGGGCACGTGTCTATTAGTTTGTGATGTCCTTAAAGTATCTCCGGTGGTCTGCTTATTAGGTGCTATACCTTCTAATCTTAACCATGTTAAATTTAAACTGACTAAGTTTACAAAGTTTATTTTACTTGCAGCCACAATCCATATTGCTTTTAAAAGAAGAACTCAGATCTTACATCTAGGAATAGTTGTTTTGTGAGTTAATCGAATAATGATTTATCAAAAATTAAATGCGATAACCACGGATACTATGGAGTGATTTCTGAAAAAATGGAAACCCTGGATATCCTTTTTCCATTCTTCTGACATAATAGATCATACTACTGTATGATTTCCTCTGGATGCCATATTTCATCACCATACGTGTTGGCTCGTCTTGCCTTTTTCTCCATGTGATTGGCACTTCTTATCAAGCTGTCCTGCCATGCTTTCATTTCTTTAACATGTTTGCGATATGCTCACTACTCTCTTAATTACCATCTGGTATTACCAGCTGTAGTTTCTACTTTTGTTTAAGTTTATCTTTTTTATTTTGTTGTGGCTATTTATCTGCATATTTGCTACATAACTTTCTGCTGCCTTACCTCTGTGAATGGAGTCCCTTTGCCTAGGTGTAATGTTTAGTACTTTGTTTTTAAAAAACAATAATTCAATAAATACTTTTGAAACATAAATATCTTCCTCCAATACTTTTATGCAAGTGTATTTTATCTGATGAAAAGGCAGGAACGGCCTCAAAGCGCATTATGCTGTATCTTTATAACTATTTCTTACCAAAGTTATATTTACAAAAAAGTTTATAGGCACTAACAGCTAAGTATTTTATATAAGCTGCAGGAGAGACTATATCTGGCTGCCTTAATATTAGGTCATGGTCCTTATAGTGGAGCACTTTGATAAGCTCCAGTCTTGGTATTCTACCCATTGGCCCTGGGCATGTGGGGACGTGATGCGTCCATTCTTCTGCAAAAAAAAGTGCGATAAGGTGTCCTTTCCAAATATTTGAATGAGCTAGTTTTAAAAAAAAACATATCTGGATTTGATTCCTCTGTCTACTTCGGAACTCCAAATGTACCGTGCTGAATTTTACACTTAAATAAGAAAGCAAACTAGCATGATTTTTCATGCGAACATTCTTTAATAGTTGTATAATAACAATATTGTTTGCCAGAGAAAACAAAGAAAACTATGCCAGATTCCACACATTTCTTATAAACTTATTCATATGTGCAAAAATAAAAGAAAAACTTCATAACAAAGAGATTCTTCCTTTGAATCCTTGTGTCATGCACCACCCCCTCAGGCATAACACAAAGCATCAGTTTTGCTTGGTGTGTTCCTTTATGCGTTTCCTTCCTCATTAGCAATAACTTATAAAACGCAAAACATACATGCATTGCAGAAGTAAGTGCTCACAAATGTGATGTGTCCTATCCATGCTGTACTGGTTTAATATACTGATGCTGGACCAGATTTATATATGTGGCCTCTGGGAATATTAGACTCTTCTCAAGCACAATACCTGAAAAAAACAAAAAGCAAAAAAAAGACGAACCATGAACGAAGAAAGAAAAAAAAAAGAAAAAAGTGCTTGCAATGTTCATGGATCATCATACTGCCCAGACTTGATAGAAAATATGTACACTTGCAGCATGAAAATCAATAGCAAAATCAATTAAATCATGTCGTTTCTTAATTGATTTAATAACAAACAAGATATAATCAAGAAAACAAAGAGGTAAGACATAAATTACAGGCATTTAATGCTCTGGCTTTTATTAAAAATATATTTATGTTAACATGTCCCAAAGGCAGCAACAACATAGGGCAGTCCAACAAGCAGTTAAACAGGCACTTTCCCCAGAATCATCCCTTCTTCTCTCTTCTACAACGTAAACTAAGAAAGGAAAAGGAAACAAAAACCAGTTAGTCAATTATTTCTAGTAAAAAAAATAAAAAATTAGCAAATCCCAATTCTAAACTTAGGCTGCCATAATACAAAACTGTAAAGCTTTCTCAAACAATTTATAAGTCAAGCAATTATTATACAATGACTAGACACACAGCCATATTTATCAAAACTGTCTAACAAAACACTGGCCTTGTAGCCCATAGCAGCCACAAGGCTGCTTTCCAGAGCACTTTAAGATGTGGAAGCGCAGCTCTGATTGGTTTCTGTGGGAAACGAAGCTATTTTATTAATAAATGAGGCCCATTGTTCATAAGAGAAATTGTGAATACAAAAAGGTATAATATTTTTATCGGAACAGACAAGATACACAAGCATCTATTATAAGATTTGTGTAAAGTTTATTAGAACAAACATATTTAGCCAAAAGATTATAAGCACTAACAGCAAGACAGTTCAAATAAGCTGCCGGACAAACTAAATCTATTGAATTCTATAGGGTTATGAGGAGAAAATCCATCTAAAAAAGAGGTTTGATTATGGAGTATGTAAAACATTAAAGAGTATATGTTTTTTTATGTATAGTGTTGTTGGACTATATCCCACAAGATGGAATAAAGGCGCAAGCATATCACAAATATAGCAATGCAAATGTGAAATCAATAACATAAGTGCAAATAATACAGCGGCACCAACCCCTCTAAAGATTAATAATGTCTCATGACATCCATCATAAAAAAAAAAAGACCTTTAACCCCTTGGCGACATATAACGTTGCGGTCACCAAGGTCTTAACGCAATCCAACGTACAGTTACGTTGAATCGTTAAGCGCTCGCCGTGTGTAAGGACACGGTGACCGAGTAAAGATGGCTGCTGTCCCTGACAGCAGGCCATCTTTACTCATTGCCCAGGGGGAACACTTGCCCCCATCAGATTGGCGATCCCTGCGATTGGCCAGTAAATTCTGAAAGGCCAATCGCAGCTTTTTTCGGCATTTGCCTATCACTGTGCCACACGGCACAGTGATAGGTGGTGATTGGTGCTGTCTCGGACAGCACCACTACCTGGCTTGCACTCACTGGCCAGTGGAACCCAGCGCCCCCTCCCCGATCGCTACAATTACCCATTAAGGTTGTTTCAAACAGCCTGCACCAGCTCTGGCAGCCTCATTCCGGTTAGGAACGGTGAGCAGAGCTGGTGCATACCTACTGTGAACCATACTGACTGTTTTTGAGGACTGTGTTGCTGGCGATCGTCAGCTCCTGCATCCTTCTATCATCATCAACTATGCTGCTGTTTTTTTGTTTTTTTTTAGCAGTAGCATCTGTCCCTAAATTTCCCTGTCCCAGTCCCTGACTGTGCGGTCAATGTGCTAAATTTTTGCCACAGTACTTTTTTTTTTGTCAATTTTTCCTCTGCACCATCTCCGTGTGTGCGCCCTGCGGCCACTGAGTGCTGATCAGTGACTGCCATCACTGATCGGTATTTGTGCCCAGTTTTTTGACTCTGAGCCTTTTTACTGCACCATCTTTTTGTGTGCGCCCTACAGCCACTGAGTGCTGAGACTACAATCAGCATCAGTGGTAATTTGTTGACGCAGGGTTTTTTTGGCCTTTTTTTTTTTCTACCTGCACCAATTTTATTCTGTGCGTCCTGCAACCGCTAAGCAGTGATCGGTGACCACCATCACTGATCGGCATTTGTGTTCATTTTTTGGCGCCGATTTCTTTATTTTGGGCCTATTTTAACAGCACCATCTTTTTGTGCGCGCCCTGCGGCCACTGAGTGCTAAGTCTATAATCAGCCTCAGTGGTAATTTGTTTACGTAGGTTTTTTTTTGGCCTTTTATAAAACTGTAAAAAAAGTGAGGTAGGGAGTTCGTGTAAATTCACTGTAGTATAAATTTTATACTACAGTTTTTTTGTTAGCATCAGTTAGTGATACCATAGTGTTACAGATTTAGCGTCAGTTAGTGACGGACGGACGGTCAGTTTGTTTTTTACTGAAGTTCGTTTACTACATTTTACAAAGGTGTAGCTTTATATTTTTTGTCTAAATTTAAAGCAGTATAAGTTTTATACAACAGTATTTTTAGCACTACAGATTTAGGGTCAGTTAGTGACAGACGTTCAGGTTTTTTTTTTACTGAAGTTCATTCACTAAATTTTACATAGTGTAGCTTTATAATTTTAGACTAAATTTACTGTAGTAATTTTTTTTTACTACAATTTTTTTTACCACTAATAAATAGCGTTACAGGATTAGCGTCGGTTAGTGACAGACGTTCAGTTTGGTTTTTACGGTCATTCACTAAATTTTACATAGTTATATATTTTTTATACTACAGTAAGTGATAATTTTTTAGTGTCAGGAAGTCAGAACTTTTTTTGCAGTTTCATATTGCCATATATTTTTTTTTTACTGAAGTTTATTCAGTACTTTTTATTCTCCAAATTTTTTTTTTATTTTGTACATCTATACACGTGTAAAAGCACACCACATACAACCCCGTGTAAAAATAAATTGAATATTACACGTGTTGAAGTTCTACACACTCCCCCAATAAAAATGTCCCAATTATCCCAAACCGTCTATTCTGCAGAGGAGTCATACACCATCCTGGCCTCCGACACTCAATCGGCCAGCGAGGGAGAAGAGGAATGAATTTGTCCTCCTGCTTTTCCTGATCATCCGGTGATGAGGAACCCCCGCAAAGGCGTCCCAGAACATCAGCTGAGAAAACCCACCAAATTACTGAGCTCATGTGGAACCCAGCGCCCGCAAATTATCAGCCTCAGATACCGGATTTCATGGGCAACTCAGGAATTAATTTTGAGACTTAAAGAGGCTCTGTTTCCACATTATAAGTGCCCTATCTCCTACATAATCTGATCGGCGCTGTAATGTAGATAGTTTTTCTTTAGAAAAACTATCATTTTTGAGCAAGTTATGAGCAATTTTAGATTTATGCTAATTAGTTTCTTAATAGACAACTGGGTGTTTTTTACCTTTTTACCAAGTGGGCGTTGTAAAGAGAAGTGTATGACGCTGACCAATCAGTGTCATACACTTCTCTCCATTCATGTCCATTTGTAATCAGCACAGCGTGATCTTGCAAGATCACGCTGTGCTGTCACATACACCCACATTAACTTTACTGAAGTGTCTTGAGAGTGAATAGACATTGCCTCCAGCCAGGACGCGATGTCTATTCACACTCCCGACACTTCGGTAAAGTTTATGTGGGACTTACTCACACAGCACAGATCACGTTGTGCTGTCATTCACAAGTACCACACAAACTTTATTGAAGTGCCGAGAGATGTTTTGTACAACACCCCAATTTACAGCATGGCCATGAGCCAGACCCGCTTTGAAGCGATTTCAAAGTTTTTGCATTATAATGATAATGCACAGTGCCCGTCCCGTGATGATCCCACATATGACCGCCTATTTAAAATCAAGCCAGTCATGGATCACTTTAGCACCAAATTTCAAGAAGTGTACACCCCAAAAAGAACATTGTAGTAGACAAGTCTCTTGGACATTTTAAGGGGAGGCTAATCTTTTGCCAAAACCTGCCAAGTAAGAGGGCAGGGAATAGGATAACAATGTACAAGCTGTACGAGAATAGCTCAGGGTACACCCAAAGGTTTCGGGTTTATGAAGGGAAGTACTCCAGGATTGAACCTCCAGAATGCCCCCCGTCCTGGGAGTTAGTGGGAAAATAGTGTGGGATTTGGTATACTGACTGCTGGACCAGGGTTATCACCTTTATGTGGATAACTTCTACACCAACATCCCATTATTTAAATGCCTCTCCACCAGAAATACTGCAGCATGCGGCATCGTGCGAAAAAAAACCCCCAGAGAAGCCTCCCTAAAACCCTGCTTGGCCAAAGTCTCAGAAGGGGTGAGAGCAGCGCACTATGCAGCGAGAACGTGTTGTTTATCAAGTACAAGCGGGTTGTCCTTCTCTTGACCACAATACATGGGAATGGCAGCACCCCAAGGTACCAGTACAGCGACCCGCAAACCAGATTGCATTCTGAGATATAATAAATACATGGGAGGGGTTGATCTTTCCGATCAGGTGCTGAAGCCGTATAGTGCAATGCGAAAGACAAGGGTATGGTACAAAAAAGGGGCCTTGCACATTTTACAGATATTATTGTATAACGCTTATGTGCTATCCTTATTTGCAGGCCGGACAGGGACATTTCTTCAGTTTCAAGAGGTAGTTATCAAGGCACTTCTATTTGGAAACGAGGAAGGAGAGGGATCAAGCACATCTGCTTGAAGCGAGGGCACCCGTATTGTACCAAGGAAGCATTTTCCCAGCGATGTTCCCCAAACTGCAAAGAAGGGAAGGACCCAAAAAAGGTGCAGAGTGTGATCCAAAAGGGGGATAAGAAGGGACACCAGTTATCATATAAACGAAGAGAAAATTCTTATGGTATCACTCTCCATGCCCCCAAATATAAAAGTATCATACACTGTGTCCCCGAATATAAATAGCGCTACACACTGTGCCCCTGAATATAATCGTACTATACACTGTGCCCCTGAATAAAATAGTACCATACACTGTGCCCCTGAATAAAATTGTCAAACACTGTAAAGTAATGCACCACACACAGTGCCCCCTGTAGATAGTGCTCCCAGTAGAGCCCTCTATAGATAGTGCTCCCAGTAGAGCCTTCTATAGGTAGACTTCCCTGTAGATAGTGCCCCCTCTACCGTTCCCTTCAGACAGAGCCCCCTATAGCGTTCCCTGTAGATAGAACCCCCTGTGGCATTCACTGTATAGTGCCCACTGTAGATAGGGCCCCCTGTGGAGTTCCCTGTAGGTAGAGCCCCCTGTGGAGTTCCATGTAGATAAGGGCCCCTGAGGCGTTCCCTGTAGATAAGGGCCCCTATATAGTCCCCTGTAGTTACTGTTCCCTATATAGTCCCCTGTAGTTACTGTTCCCTATATAGTCCCCTGTAATTCGTTCCCTACAGTCCCCTGTAGTTCGTTCCCTATATAGTCCCCTGTAGTTACTGTTCCCTATATAGTCCACTGTCAAAAGTTCCCTATATAGTCCTCTGTAGTTACTGTTCCCTGTTGGGTCCCCTATAGATAAGGCCCCCAATGCTTCCCACAGTAGAAGGAAAAGGAAAAAAAACACATTATATGCTTACCTGTCCCGTTCCCGCGCCGTCCTCCAGTGACGCCAGTCCCCCTCCAGCAGAACAATGCAGCGCCGCGATGACGTCATCTCGCAGACTGCATCATCACTAAAGCGCCGAATGGCGAGGCATCATGTGCCTCGCCAGGGTAGCGGTAGGCTACACAAATGTATCCGCGTCCTAAGGACGCGGATACAATTGAGTGCAAAGGACCGTTTCCGACTTCCCGCTTCACCCGGTTCTGCGAACCGGCTGTAATTTTAATAGCCGGTTCGGGAGAATCGGGTCGAACTGGCCAGATCACACCCCTGCTCACATCTCCTTCCTCAGTCTTCCGGCTGTGGGTGGAGCCAACTGGCGGTTGGTCTGTGGGCGGAGCTCTATGTGAGCTTCGGACACCACGTCCTTCATGGTTATATAATAGATAGTTTATGTTTTACTACTTTTTGCACAATAAGAGAACTTTTCATGGAGAAAAACTAGTTTTTAAACAGCTGCATTTCATGAGCCATATATTTCTTATTTTTCCTCAGATGTAGCTTTATAAGGACTTGCTTTTTGCTGGATGAGTTCTATTTTTTAATGGCACCATTTTAGGGTACATAGGACTTATTGATTAATTTATTATTTTTTTAGGGTTTGGGATGAGATAAAGCAATTCCATAGTTTTTTGTGTTATTTTTACATAATTCGTAGTACAGTATAAATAAAATGAATTTTACTATACAGATCATTTCGATTTTGGCGATACCAAATATGTATAGGATTATTTTAAACACTTTTGCAAAATAAAACCACTTTTTATGAAAAAAAAATATTTTTCTCTTCATTTTATTCTCTAAACACATTTTTGTTTTAATAAACTTTATTTAAAGCATAATTAACCATTCAGGTGACTTTTCCCATGTGTGTACATTTTTTTAGTCTGACTAGGAGCCTTTACAATGTGATTGTTTGATTGCTACTATAATGCTTTGGTATAATCAATATACCGAAGAATTATTGCCTTTCAGTCATAAACTGACAGGAAATCTATTAGGCCATGCCAAAGGCAAATAATAGTCACTTAGCCATGGCATGCCATGAAAACCCATGGGCTCCCACAATCGTTACACGTGGTGCCAATGGGGTAACAGAGGGAGCCCTTCTCCCTCTGTAACCACTTAGATGCAGCAGTCGCTAGTTACCTCCGATCCCAGCCGTTGCATTGGGATGATGGCTGCATTTCATAGCTATATGGATTATAAATCACAGTCAGCCATGTCAGTTGGTAGTTGATGTGGCTCTTGTTGTATCTAGTTAGCAAGGAAATGCCCCATGCACACGGAAGACCCGTGTGCACGGAAACCAGTACGGCTACCCAGTATGAAGCTGATTGGCCTCTATGTGCTACCGTACAGGCTGTTTGGTGCTATAGACATGGAGATATTGTACCCTAGAAGCATTGCTCCATACATAGAACATGCAATAGAGTATGCCCCAATAATTTTTCCTATCGGTTTCATACGTCAGTCAGTAGAGTCTCCATGCACTTGAATGGGAGCCCTATTATGAAAAACAGTGAATGCTATATCTTACCACAGAACGACTAGATGTTATTGGAAAAATGAAACAAAAAATAATGCGGTTGTTACTAAAGGTAATTACTCCTAAAATTCATAAAATTTGGCTTAATCCACCTGTTCATCCAATGATCTTGGTAATGGTGATGGTGGGTAAACCGATAAGCTGGGAAATATGCTGATGATTTTCTAAAGTGAAATGCCGTTTGCTTTCATATAATGTTGTCCGCAGATATCCACCTTGGACTCATCTGTAAATAACATGTGGCCCCAGACAGCAAAGGTACCAACTAATTGAAGTAAATAAAAATATTTTTTGCAAAACCAAAAGCAGCCCAGTCACTTTTTTATTATGGAGTCACTCGGACCTTAGCTGAGGACATAAATTAGTGAACAATGTTCCAAATGTTCTCCTGTTAGAAATAATGACTCTTGCATGGATTTGATGGTATTTGTAGGACACTTTGAAGTTAGACTTTTTTCTGTAGAATAATACAAATACTTATCAGCGATTGTCAAAATATTTCCAAATAATTTTCACATTATTCTATAACAGGAAAAAAGTAGCTGCTACTTTATAAAATTGCTCAGAAATCCCAGCATGTAGAAAGCGCTAGCAACTCGCTTGACTAGAGCGGTTTTGATGAGATTTTCAAGCTACTCATTGCATTTCTATGGACAGCAATTTTTTTTGTAGTGAATGATAAAAAATAAAAATTAATCTTACCGGTAATTCGATTTCCATGATGACGCACCAGGAGGACGATCCCTTGACCTCTGTAGGGACAGGAACGGAGAGAGGTTAAAAGGCCCCACCCTCTGCCTTCCACCAGTGTGTACCATATCACTAGACCACAAGGAACTAGCTAAGTTTATATGTATGTTAACGTCACATACCAATAAGAAGGTAGGGTGGGTAAATGTATGCCGTCATGGTGGACTCATGGAAACAGATTTACCTTTAAGATATTCTTATATTCCCACTTTGTCCCCCACGAAGGCACACTAGGAGAATACCAAATTATATGGTTTGGGGTGGGACTATCGCTTGGAGTACTTTGCAGCCAAAGGCTAAGACTCTGCTGGATGAAAGGTCTAGCCTATAATGTTTTGCAAAGGTAAGGGCACTAACCCAGGTAGCTGCAGTACAAATCTGGTTTAAGGAGCCCCACCCCCCTTTCTGCCCATGATGAAGTTGTGGATCTGGTGGAGTGGGCTTTGATGTTTATAGGAAAAGATTTTCCTTTAAGAGAATAACAGTCTTTAATTGTTGTTTTAATCCATCCAGCAATGGTAGCTTTTGAGGTCTTCTGGCCGTTATTCTTTCCTCCAAATTGGACCAGGAAGTTTGAGTCTTTCCACTAATCTGCAGTAACCTGTAAATATTGTAAAACAGCTCTTCTAACATCGAGACAATGAAATGTTTCCTTTTTGTGTCTTTGGATTCTGACAAAAATGAAGTAAGAACAATTTCCTGATTTCTATATAAGTCCGAGACAACTTTCGGGAGAAAATTAGGATCTAGTCTTAAAAAATTATATCATCTGTTAGGCCTTTCTAGACAGCGCTTGTATTTCACAAAGTCTCCTTGCTGCGGTTATGGTTATTAAAAAGGATACTTTAAAGGATAAGTGTCTTGTTGTTTATGATATCAGTTGGTTCAAATGGAGATCTGGTTAGAGCCCTGAGGACAATGCCAAGCTCCCACTGTGAAGAGGTTTGTCTAATAGTTGGCCTTAGACTTAAGGCTGCAGACATGAATCTTTTCACCCACCTGTGTTCTGCTAGTTGGGTGTCAAAGAATGTACTCAGGGCTGAGACTTGTACCTTGAGGGTGCTAGGTCTAAGACCTAGGTCCAGTCCCTGTTGTAAAAAGTCCAGAATTTGTTGGATGACCGGATGATTCTGGCCCGGGGGTTGGTCTCCCCCAAGAGAAATTTGTATTTTATTTTTGTCAAAATTTTTAGGTAAATTGCTGACGTAACTGGTATATGGGTAGCTTTTATGGTTGTTACTACTTTCTGGGATAAAACCTTTGCCCTGAGCAGTGTCCCCTCAGGATCCATGCTGATAAATGAAGGTTTTGTAGATTTTGGTGTCGTAACAACCCCTGTAATAGCAGATCCTGTTTTTAAGGTACTTTTATAGGATCTTCCAATGCTAATTTTATTGGAATCGGGAACCAGGCCTTTTTTGGCCAGAACGGGACAATCAGAATGAGTTTCAGATTTTCCCTTTAAACTTTTTTGAAGGACTTTTGATATCAACTGGAATGGTGGAAAAGAATAAGCTAGAACCATGTCCCAAGGTTGGGATAGAGCATCTATGCCTAGGGGACCATCCTGAGGGTTTAAGGAGAAGAACGGATTTGTTTTGGAATTAGTCTGTTCGCAAACGGGTCTTTTTGAGGAAATCCCCATTGTCGTGTGATCTGAAAAAAGACTTCCTGATTTAGAGACCATTCGCCCAGATCTAGGTTTTTTTCTGCTGAGAATTTCTGCTTCCATATTCTCTGAACCCTTCAAGTGGAAGGCGGATAGAGAAAGTAGATTATTTTCTGCCCAACAGAATATTTTCTGCGAGCAGGGTGGGTGTCCTGGTACACCCCTGGTGTCGTAGAAAGGCTCTGTCGTCATGTTGTCTGACAGTATTTTGACATGGTTGTTCTGAAGAGCAAAGGAAGCTGTCTCCAGTGTCTCCCAGACTGCTCTGAGTTATCAGTAAATTGAAGATCTACCACTGATCGAAGATAACCAAGTCCCCTGAATATATTTGTCTGGGAGTCTGGCTCCCAAACCCGGTTTGCTTGCATCTGTTAGAATGGTGATTGCCAGGAATTGATGCCAAGTTACACCCCTTCCGATTTTTGAGTGTTCTGTCCCACAATACAGAGAGGTTTTTAATTTCTGGGGTATTTTTATCTTCCGATCCAGGTATGATTGTTTTCTGTCCCATGAAGAGAGTATCCACTTTTGAAGTGGACAAGAATGGTTCTGACTCCAGGCGACTGACTGAATGCAAGCCGTCATCTATCCCAGTCTACTCATGGCTGCTCTTATTTTGTAAGAGGTGGCTTTATGAAATTTTTTGATATTGGAAACTAGATTCCATCTTTTTTTTCCAGGAGCAAAGATATTTGGAGAGTAGGGTCCAGTAGAACACCTAGAAATATTTTCCCAGTGCGCGGAATCAGATATGATTTCTCAAAATTTATAATCCAGCCCAGATCTGCTAGCTGACATGTTACTAGTTTCACCTGAGTGGAAAGAAACTCTTTGGTGATTGCTGTAATTAGGAAGTCGTCCAGATAAAGGATTATAATAATTCCCTGCCTGTGAAATGATGCTGTCACTTCTAGCATTATTTTTGTAAATACCTTTGGGGCAAATGATATTCCGAAAGGGAGAGCTGTAAACGGAAAGTGGAAAATCTCGCCTGACGAGATTTTTACTACAAATCTCAGGAACTTCTGAGCGAAGATGAAACTCCAACAACCTGTTTTACCTTCCCCTCTATAGTTTTCACTCTGAGGTCTTTGGGAACGAAAGGGATATTTTCTTTTGGTCGGTTTGTCTTCTGGAAATCCCTTTTTCCTATCTGATGCTTTCTCTAGAATCTTGTGTAGATCTGGGCCAAAAACATATTCTACCCTTGAACGGAATGTTACAAAGCCTATTCTGTGAACGAGTGTCCCCCTTGACATCTTTTTGTGTCGCGTTGAATCAAAAGAAAAAGAATGCGTAAACTTGGAGTGATTGGAGTCGTAAAATACTGCACACGTTGTCATCCGCCACATCTGGCGCAACCTGCTGCACCAACTACCATCTTTGCCAGAGCCCCTGCCACCATCTGGACTATTTCAGGTACCCTTGTGCTACGAACTTGTATCGACTGTACAGACTGACTTGGCCAGCTGCCTCTCCGCTACGGCGGAGCAGCCTAGTGGGTCCACATACCCCTAGATCGTGACAGTACGCTCAGGCCATGGAACCCGCTGGCCAGCCCAACACCGCAGTTCCAAGGATACAGACGGAGATGCATGACCTATGGACACGTCAGGACCAACTCCTTAAGGCCTTATTCACACGAACGTGTTTAACGTCTGTGATACGCGTGTGAAAATCATGCGCGTCGCACGTACCTATGTTAGTTAATGGGGCCGTTCAGACATTCCGTGATTTTCCCGCAGCGTGTGTCCGCTGCGTAAAAATCATGACATGTCCTATACCTGGGCGTTTTTCACGCATCACGCACCCATTGAAGTCAATTGTTGCGTGAAAATCACGCGCAGCACACGGAAATAAGAATTACAAAAATTGTCGCGCAACAGTAGATAAAGAAATGCAGGAAAAAATAAAACCACTTCCTTCATTTCTTTTTCTAAACATCAAAACCGCGTGTCATAAGGATGGCATATGCGTGAAAATAACGCAGCCACGCAGCAAACACTTATGACACGGAACTGCAACGCGCAAAAAACGCGAATAAGGCCTAAGGCTGTAAATTCCATCATGGCCCGTCTGGATCAACTCACCTTTCCACCTCCGGTTCTTCCTCCAGTGACTGTTGCTCTTCCACTGCCCGTTGCTCCTCCTGTTTGTTCCGGATCCACAGGTTCACTGCCTCTTCCTCCTCGCTATGACTATGATCCCAGAGCCTGTAGAGCAGGGGTCTCAAACTCGGCCGGGTAAGTGGGCCGCATATAGAAAAAATGGGAAGCTGACGGGCCGCATTACTTTCAAATTTGATACAATACAAAATTATTGTTAATCAATTAGTTATTTGAACTACTATAACACTATATTACTAGAATAATAATACTACATTACTATAATAACACCGCTAGGTTTAAAATTTGAGATATTTCTCCACGTGCTTATTTCAACAATCCAGCTTTCCAGTTTAAGTGTCGCTAAATGCAGTCCGGCGGCTCAGTTAGCACACATGTCAAGATTGGGCAGCCCCTTTTTAGATAGTGCCGCAGTGCCCTCTGTGGATGCTGCCGCAGTGCCCTCTATGGATGCTGCCGCACTGCCCTCTGTGGATGCTGAAGCAGTGCCCTCTGTGGATGCTGCCGCAGTGCCCTCTGTGGATGCTGCCGCAGTGCCCTCTGTGGATGCTGCCGCAGTGCCCTCTGTGGATGCTGCCGCAGTGCCCTCTGTGGATGCTGCCGCAGTGCCCTCTGTGGATGCTGCCGTAGTGCCCTCTGTGGATAATGCAACACACCCCTAGATAAGGCCACAGTGCCCTCTGTAGATAAGGCCACAGTGCCCTCTGTAGATAAGGCCACAGTGCCCTCTGTAGATAAGGCCACAGTGCCCTCTGTAGATAAGGCCACAGTGCCCTCTGTAGATAAGGCCACAGTGCCCTCTGTAGATAAGGCCACAGTGCCCTCTGTAGAGAAGGCCACACACCCCTAGATAATGCCAGTGTCCTCTTCAGATACTGTCACACACCCACTTGTAGATAACGCCACAGTGCCCTCTGTAGAGGCTGCCCCAGTGATGTCAGGGGCTTGCCCAGAGCTGGAGTCCCAGGCAGAGCGCTAGTAGGCTCTTCCTGGGACTCCAGCTGTGCTCCTGACATCACTGGGACTCCTGCTCTGGGGAAGCCCCTGACATCATTGTCGATGTATGGACAGCGATGTCAGAGGCTTCCCCAGAGTCCCGGAGCAGAGCCGACACCAGCGCTCTGCTCGGGACTCCGGCTCTGGGGAAGCCCCAGACATCGCTGTTCATATGTGGACAGCGATGTCAGGGAATTCCACAGAGTCCAGGAGCACAGCCGACACCAGCGCTCTGCTCCGCTCTGGACAAGACCCTGACACACTGTCCATATATGGGCAGCGATGTCAGGGAATTCCACAGAGTCCCGGAGCAGAGCCGACACCAGCGCTCTGCTCGGGACTCCGGCTCTGGGGAAGCCCCAGACATCGCTGTTCATATGTGGACAGCGATGTCAGGGAATTCCACAGAGTCCCGGAGCAGAGCCGACACCAGCGCTCTGCTCGGGACTCCGGCTCTGGGGAAGCCCCAGACATTGCTGTTCATATGAGGACAGCGATGTCAGGGAATTCCACAGAGTCCAGGAGCAGAGCCGACACCAGCGCTCTGCTCCGCTCTGGACAAGACCCTGACACACTGTCCATATATGGGCAGCGATGTCAGGGAATTCCACAGAGTCCCGGAGCAGAGCCGACACCAGCGCTCTGCTCAGGACTCCGGCTCTGGGGAAGCCCCAGACATCGCTGTTCATATGTGGACAGCGATGTCAGGGAATTCCAGAGTCCCGGAGCAGAGCCGACACCAGCGCTCTGCTCGGGACTCCGGCTCTGGGGAAGCCCCAGACATCGCTGTTCATATGTGGACAGCGATGTCAGGGAATTCCAGAGTCTCGGAGCAGAGCCGATACTAGCGGCTGTGTCCAGCGGGCCGCAGATGACAGCCCCAGGGGCCGCATGTGGCCCGCGTGCTTGAGACCCCTGCTGTAGAGGGTTCTTCAACCAATGCACGGTTCATTTTAGGCTACGAGCTCATCTCCTCCCCTCCGAGGAGGCCAAAGTAGCGTTTATCATCTCCCTCCACGTTGGCAAGGCCACCGCATGGGCGAATCCCATCTTGGAAAAACAAGGACCTGAATCCTCGGACCTAGCCTTGTTCCTGCAGTCTTTCCGTGCCGTGCTTGAGGAGCCGGGCTAAACAACTTCTGCCGCAGCCACTCTGCTAGGAGAGTATGTTATCTCTTTCCATACCCTGGCAGCAGAGTTGGCATGGAACATGGAGGCATTGGTGACAACCTTTTGGCAGGGACTGTCCACACACATCAAGGACGAGCTTGCAGCCCACGACCCTCCTTCTACCTTGGATGCCCTCATCCTGTTAGCCACTCGGGTTGACATGAGGATCCAGGAAAACACTCAGGAGTAGGGATGTCATGATACCAGAATTTGGACTTCGATACCGATACTTTGTGTAGTATTGCAATTTCGGTACCAAAACGATACTTTGCCAACAGTAATAATAAAAAAAAAGTTATTACATTTTCTGATGTGAGGCACGAGGTGTGATGAATTTTGAATGTGCCTCACATTAATAGTAATTAACCCCATCATGTTTCTCAGTCAAAATGGGTTAATGTGTAAGGTACATGATGGGGTTAATTACTATTAATGTGAGGCTCATGAAGGTTAAATTCATCACATCTCGTGCCCCACAATAAGTGAAAGCAGTTTTTATTTTTACAGTGTACACATAAATGACACAAAAAAAATAGTTGTGCAGGTTATTACGACCGCGCCAATAACGAATATGTGTATATTTTATGTATTGAGACTTATTTTAATGTTTATTGTAAAAAAAGGTGTATGTGTATTTTTTTTAAATTTAATATTACTTTATTTTTAAACTTTAATGTACTAGCATATATCTATACGCCAGTACATTAGCCTGTGTACGGATAGTAACCTAAGTATGCCATAACAACAGGAAATATGGTCATACAGCCCTGGGGTCCTTCAATGGACCCTGGGCTGTCTGGCCATATATGGTATGTCCCTCAATCGCGTCACAGGGATCTCTGTGATGCGATCCAAGGGGCATCCCCCCTTCTCATTTTACCCTGAATACCGGTGGTGGTCAGTTTTGATCGCAGCATTCAGGGGAATAACGGCGGAGATAAGAGGTTTCTCTGATCTCCGCCGTTATTGAGCGGGACTGCAGCTGTGTAATACAGCCATTGCCCCGCTCCTGCACTAATGAGCGGCGGTTCAGGCACTAAATACAGTACATGGAGGTATTTTGCAGCGCGCCCGCCATGTTCTGTCTTCAGTGCCGGCAATCATTTGTGCAGCGCTGGCCACATCGCATCATCGTGATGGCACGCACACTTGTCAGGACTCAGGAGCGGGGCAATGGCTGTATTACACAGGCGCAGCCCCGCTCTAGTACATTCATGTGTTGCTATACTAAGCCGTGCGGTCGCACAGCTTAGTATCGAAATACATAAAATAACGGTATCGAACCGTTTAGGGATGCACAGTATCGAAACAGTATCGAAGTTTTGATGCATCGTGCATCCCTACTCAGGAGGTGCAACAGGAGAGACAGTTTATATAGGCAGCTCCAATAGGTATCGGGAGATTGGTTACACATGAAGGATGCGGGAGGACAATAAATTGAAGAGAATGGACTATTAACCATGCGTCTTTTATCCCGAATCTTACGCTTGGCGTGTACGACGGGCAGGTTGATGTATATCTTATAATTTGAATTTTTTTAATTCTTATTTCTTTAACATTTTTTATGGTCCTGTGGATTCATATTTTTTATGAATATGTTTCAACGTGCATGTTGCTCATCACAATTTCTCAACCATTTTATTTCCCTCCCCTTTTTCCTTCGCATCACATTTTGTGCACCATCCACATGGAATTCACCATCGATTTTTATTTGTTCACAACCGTGCTCATGTGTCCTTGCACACGCAAGGACACATGGACACACTTTTTTTGTGATTTTCCATGTGTGCATAATATTTAGTTGTATGTGGTCACTGTATGCATGTGTTTTTTTTCTATTAACATTTTTTTCACTCATCGGTCCCCTTTTTTATTTTCTCCGGTCCGTCTTGTTCCTTTGCCACTTTTTACACACATTTGTGTCTACATATTTTCCAGCCATTTCCTAATTTGGTACCTTTGGGCAATATGCTTGTTTACACATTACCATGGACTACATTATATCACCACTTGGTGTAATACTAAAATGAACATCCTTACGTCAAGTGTTTCTATATCTATGTCTGTTCTCATGAAGACATAGTGCCAACGTCTCTTGTAATATTGCTGCCTATGTGGGCTCCACCTTTTGGATCCCATGGGAAGGGCAGTGCGCTGGCGGGGAGGGGGGTGTGTCTTACGCACCTTTCACCCGCTGTCTGCTATCAGGGTTGGATGGGCGCGGCGTTGTTAGACATCGCCGCCTCACATCCTCTCTGATGACGCGGTTCTGGAAGTGGGGCGGCAGCCATCTTCGTACCCCCTGCCTGTCGCTGTTTTCTCCCTCCGGATGGGATCCCATGAATGGATCCTACACATGTCAATTGACTATAAAGGGGAGGGTTCCGCCAGGATGACGCCACCCCCGGACAAAGGCATCTGCCAAAACACGCGTCGGGCTTTGGGGCCTCCTCTGCGCAGGATCATGAACCCGGGTATGTACCTTCATCTATACAGGCATCTGTTTTACATCATCTAGGGCTGTGTGCAACTCTTGTTGTTTGGCATCGTAGTTTGCTACCTGTGTTTTGCATGTCTGGAACCTACACTTGCACTGCAGTGGCTTTCTGCATCTGCACTAGCACTTTACATTGCACTGATATTTACCCATATATCCCTTATATTGTGCATGCCAGGCACAGTCAGCGTACTACTTACGAACCTTCATCTATATGCCTGTATCTTCATATATGTATGTTCATACCTTGATTACACTGTATTCTGTCGTGGATAGGTTGACACCTTTTTGTTCATTGTGTGACTCCTCTTTTTAATGTTTTGTATCTCTCTCTCAATAAAACGATTTATTGATTATTTATTACGTGTGTGATCGTTTTTGATCCCTTTTGTTTGTAGGTTTCTCTGTACGTCTTCGGTCAAGGCACCAAGTTACGCTTGGTTTTACATATGTGGATGTCTCTAGCGATATACATGTTCAATAACTTAATACTCATTATCATATAACATATATTACATCATTACATATTGAGATTATCCGCTAGCTCTTCATGTGTACAAATTGGTTCTGTATTACACAGCTGTAGCCCCGCTCTCATACATTCATGTGTTACTATACTAAGCCATGCGGCCGCACAGCTTAGTATCGAAATACATGGAATAACGGTATTGAACCGTTTGGGGGTGCACGATAATCGAAACAGTATCGAAGTTTCGATGCATCGTGCATCACTACTCAGGAGGTGCGACAGGAGAGCTGGTTTCACAGACTAGCACCCTCGGTCCAGAGACCACTATTGCCTTCCCCTAGTGCGCTACCTGAAGAACCTATGCAGGTCAACAGAGTCCGGCTGTCCGAACAGGAGAGACAGCGCAGACACTCTTCTGATTTAGGTGTGTATTGTGGCCTTAACGGTCATTTAGTGCGCCAATGTCCACAGAGGCCGGGAAACTCCAGCACCTAGTGTTGATTCGAGAGGCAACTCTAGGGGTTACATAGTTACATAGTTAGTACGGCTGAAAAAAGACACATGTCCATCAAGTTCAACCAAGGGAAGGGAAAAGGGAAGGAAAAATTTCTATACATAGGAGCTAATATTTTTTTGTTCTAGGAAATTATCTAACCCTTTTTTAAAGCCATCTACTGTCCCTGCTGTGACCAGCTCCTGCGGTAGGCTATTCCATAAATTCACCGTTCTTACTGTAAAGAAGCCTTGTCGCCTCTGCAGCTTGAACCTTTTTTTCTCCAGACGGAGGGAGTGCCCCCTTGTTTTTTGAGCGGGTTTTACAAGGAACAGGATATCACCATATTTTTTGTATGTGCCATTAATATATTTATATAAGTTAATCATGTCCCCCCTTAGTCGTCTTTTTTCAAGGCTAAATAGGTTTAATTCTTTCAATCTTTCCTCATAACTTAAATTCTCCATGCCCCTTATTAGCTTCGTTGCTCTTCTTTGTATTTTTTCCAACTCCAGGGCATCCTTTCTATGAACTGGAGCCCAGAACTGAACTGCATATTCTAGATGAGGCCTCACTAATGCTTTGTAAAGTGGCATTATTACATCCCTGTCCCGCGAGTCCATGCCTCTTTTAATACACGACAATATCCTGCTGGCCTTTGAAGCAGCTGATTGACACTGCATGCTGTTATTGAGTTTATGATTTACAAGTACACCCAGATCCTTCTCAACAAGTGAATCCGCCAGTGTAGCGCCCCCTAGGACATATGATGCATGCAGGTTGTTGGTACCCAGATGCATAACTTTACATTTATCTACATTAAACTTCATTTGCCAAGTGGATGCCCAAACACTTAGTTTGTTTAAATCTGCCTGTAATTCATGAACATCTTCCATAGTCTGAACTATATTACATAGCTTGGTGTCATCTGCAAAAATAGAAATAGTGCTATTAATCCCTTCCTCTATATCATTAATAAATAAGTTGAATAATAGTGGTCCCAGCACTGAACCCTGGGGTACACCACTTATTACCGGGGACCATTCAGAGTAGGAATCATTGACCACAACTCTCTGGATACGGTCCTTGAGCCAATTCTCAATCCAATTACAAACTATATTTTCTAAACCTATAGTCCTTAATTTACCCATTAGACGTCTATGAGGGACAGTGTCAAATGCCTTTGCAAAGTCCAAAAACACTAAATCCACAGCGGCCCCTCTGTCTAGACTTCTGCTCACCTCTTCATAAAAACAGATTAGGTTAGTTTGACAACTTCTGTCCTTAGTAAAACCGTGCTGGCTGTCACTTATAATGCTATTTATTGTCACATAATCCTGTATATAGTCCCTCAATAGCCCCTCAAACATTTTCCCCACGATGGATGTTAAGCTTACTGGTCTATAATTACCCGGGGAAGACCTAGAGCCCTTTTTGAAAATAGGCACCACATTTGCCCTGCGCCAGTCCCTTGGCACTATACCAGTCACTAGAGATTCTCTGAATATTATGAAAAGGGGGACAGAAATAACTGAACTAAGCTCTTTAAGAATTCTAGGGTGTAACCCATCTGGTCCCGGAGCCTTGTGCACATTTATTTTATTTAATTTAGCTTGGACCATCTCTACATTCATCCAATTCAGTATATCAACTGATATATTAACAGCACTGGCACCGGCTACATCAGCTGCTCTTTCTTCTGTTGTATATACAGAGCTAAAGAACCCATTTAGTAACTCTGCCTTCTCTTGATCCCCTGTGACCAACTCCCCATTACCATTATCTAGGGGTCCTACATGTTCAGACCTTGGCTTTTTTGCATTTATATGCTTGAAGAATTTTTTAGGATTTGTTTTACTATCCTTGGCCACCTGCCTTTCATTTTGTATTTTTGCTAATTTTATTACATTTTTACAGATTTTATTAAGCTCTTTATATTTTACAAAGGCTGCAGCTGTACCCTCAGATTTGTATTTTTTAAATGCCCTTTTTTTGTCATGTATTGCCCCTTTCACAGAAGGTGTAAGCCATGTGGGGTTTAATTTGAGTCGTTTATACTTATTACCTGTAGGAATAAATTTTGCACTATAATAACTCAAAGTAGATTTGAAAATCTCCCATTTATCATTTGTTCCATTATTTGACATTAGTTCTTCCCAGTCCATATCCTGAATTGCCGCCCTCATCCTGGGGAAATTGGCTTTCTTAAAATTAAATGTTTTTGCCCTCCCAGCCTGCGTTTGTTTTTTACAGTATAGGTAAAATGTAACTATATTGTGATCACTGTTACCGAGGTTTTCACGAACATTGACATTCCCAACAAGATCTGCATTATTAGAAATGACCAGATCCAACAGAGCTTCACCTCTAGTCGGGTCTTCCACAAACTGGCCCATAAAATTTTCCTGCAACAGGTTGAGGAAATGTCTCCCCTTTGCAGTTGAAGCCGAACCATGACACCAATTAATATCCCGGAAATTAAAATCTCCCATTATCACTACAGTACCCGCCTGTGCAGCCCGCTCCATCTGTTTATATAGCTGAACTTCCATCTCCTCAGTTATATTGGGGGGTCTATAGATTACACCAAAAGTAATTTTTTCAGTGTTTACCTCCCTTTCTAGTTCCACCCACAAGGTTTCAACCTCCTCACAGTCTTCACCCACTATTGTCTCTTTCACACTCGCCTTCATATCACTTCTCACATACAGACATACACCACCACCTTTCCTATTTGTCCTGTCTTTACGAAAAAGTGTAAAACCCTGTAGATTTACAGCCCAGTCATGTGAAGAGTCCAGCCATGTTTCAGCAACACCAACTATATCTATATTTTCTTCCAGTATCAAGGCCTCCAGCTCCCCCATTTTGCTTGCTAGACTTCTGGCATTTGTGAACATACACTTTAACTTGCCTGTCAGTTTTTCACTTTTATTATCAGAAATGTGATTTGACATTAATCGGTCTTTTTTATTTACACTGATGTTTTGTAACGAAAGGATCTCCTTATCTTGTTGTCTAGTCCTCTCCCCACATTCTGTTTCTCCCCCCACCAATATAGTCTGACCCCTCTCTAACCTGGCTACCCCTTTTTTTTCTACATTGACCTCCCTCCTCAGCCCTAGTTTAAATACTCCGCCACCCCAGCTAGAATTCTCTCCCCCAGCACAGCGGACCCCCTTCCATTTAGGTGCAAATCATCTGCAGAATACAGTTTGTACCCCAATGAAAAGTCAGCCCAGTGCTCTAGGAACCCAAATCCTTCTCCTCTACACCAAGACTTCAGCCATGCATTTAACTCCCTAAGCTCCCGCTGTCTTTCCTGTGATGCGCATGGCACAGGCAGTATTCCTGAGAATACAACCTTGGAGGTCCTTCCCTTCAGCTTGTAGCCTAGTTCTTTAAAATTATTCTTAAGGCTCCTCCACCTACCATTTATTCTGTCGTTGGTACCGACATGGACCACGACAGCTGGATCATCACCAGCCCCTCCCAGCAATTTGTCCACCCGTTCCACCACATGCCGAACCCTGGCACCAGGGAGACAGCAAACCATTCGGTTGAGGTGGTCTTGGCGACAAATAATTCTATCCGTCTTCCTGATTATAGAATCCCCTACGACTATCAATTGTCTTGGCTTACCTGCATTACCATCCCGCCGACTACTAGCTGGGCTGTTCTCCCGGCTGTTAGGGAGATCAGTATCCACTAGGGCTGCCATTTCTGAGACTGACACCCTCGCATCATCACCCAACTTGGCAATTTTGCCTGGAATGTCAGAAACCGGATCGGCCTTCCTTGTCTTTGACCCCTTTCTACTGCCCCTAACTACATTAACCCAGCTACTTACCTGATCCTGCTCACCCATGTCTTCACCCTCCAGTTGTAACCCACTAACTGCATGCTCTGTCAGCAGCAAGCTCCGTTCAAAATTGTCTATCCTCCTCAGTGTTGCATTCTGCTCCTCCAGATCTCTAATACGAGCTTCCAGGTGAACAATATGCTCACATCTGCCACAGAGATATTCACCCTGGAACTCCGGCTCCAGTCGTGCATACATATGGCAAACTGTGCACTGAAGAAAACCTCCAATCTTGCTGTCCATTATCCCAGTTACAAAAAAACAGCGAACAGGTGTTAATCAAAAAGATAAAGAAGTAGAAGAGCACTTACTTGGGCTTTAACTCCTCTTTCGAACTCCGGTTTTTGGAACTCCACTTAATATACAACCACTTGCTTTTCAAGCCACAGAGCAGGCTCTACAGAGTAGTGAGGCCTGATTTATACCACCTGGTAGCAGCTAACCCCTCCCCCTTACTCAGCTACTCAGGAAACTGCAAAGGAAAAATGGTTACAAATTATGTCACTTTTGCAAACTTTGTAGCAAGCAAGCAATCAATACATATATCACATACAATGGCCCCCCACTTTGTCACACACAACACAGTAAATCAACACAGTAAATCAATCCGGTTTTTGGAACTCCACTTAATATACAACCACTTGCTATTCAAGCCACAGAGCAGTCTCCAAACGTCAAAACCTCTTCCAAACTATCGATTCCTCTGATCATCATATCTGGAGAGACATCACACTGCTCCTCTGCCTATCTGGATTCCGAAGCAGCTGCAAATTTCATCCAGCAGGATCTAGTGGATCGCTTACATCTACCCACAGTTCCTCTGGAGAGACCTCTGGCTGTTGACTCTGTGAATGGTCTACCATTGCCCGATCCAATTGTGTTAATCATGGAACCATTGACACTACAAGTCGAGGGGTTCTTCACTAAGAACAGATCGCCTTCCTTGTATTGCCTAAAGCTATTAACCCTATTCTGCTGGGCCTGCCATGGCTTCGTCTACACGCTCCGGTTCTCGACTGGAGTTCCGGAGTAGTCCTCCAATGGGGCCCCAAATGCCTTAACCGCTGCCTGCTACAGGTTCGTCCAGTTTTGCTTTCACTGCCTCAGTAATTCTCCGATCTACCCTCACACTATGCTAGTTTAGCGGACGTTTTCAGCAAAAAAGAGGCAGAGACTCTTCTTCTACATCGCAGCTACGATTGCCCAGTCGCGGTACTTCCTGACGCCTCATCTCCCGTTGGCGAGTCTATCCCCTCACTCTGCCAGGGAGCCTAGCCATGTATGCCAACGTTAAGGAGAATCTTGAGAGAGGGTTCATCCGGAAGTCTTCCTCCCTGGGCGGAGCCGGATTCTTCTTTGTGAAAAAGAAGCATGGATCTCTTCGTCCTTGTATCGATTACCATGGTTTGAACCAAATCACGGTCAAGAATAAGTACCCCTTGCCGCTCATTTCAGAACTATTCAATAGAATTTGCGGGGCCAAGGTGTTCACGAAGCCTATAACTTGATCCGTATCTACAAAAGTGACGAGTGGAAGACCGCATTCAACACCCAAGACAGTCACTACGAATATCTCGTAATGCCCTTTGGACTGTGTAACGCTCCAGCTGTGTTCCAGGAGTTGAATGACATCTTCAATATGTATGTCTGTGTGGTGGTCTATCTGGACGACAACCTGATTTACTCACCTGATATGACGACACAGGCATGTTCGCCAAGTTCTGACTCGATTAAGGGGGAATCTCCTGTATGCTAAACTCGAGAAGTGTGTGTTCCTTCCTGGGTTACATAGTGTTCGACTGTGGACTCAAAATGGATCCGTCTTAGAGTGGCCACGTCCACAGGGGCTTCGGTCCATACAACGATTTCTAGGATTCACACATTTCTATCGGCAATTTATGCCGAACTTCTCATCTCTGACTGCCCCAATCTTTTGGTGACCGTACTCACCAAGAAGGGGGTGAACGCCAAGGTTTGGCCTCTGGAGGCAGAGTCAGCGTTTATAAACCTCAAGAACGCTTTTACCTCAGCCTCCGTTCTTTATCCCCCTGATGCAGATTGGCAGTTCTTTCTGGAGGTGGACGCATCCCCCGTTGGTGCTAGAGCACTACTATGTCAAAAGACCTCTAAGGGCAACATTGTGGCTTGTTTTCGAAACTATTCTCTCCGGCTGAACGTAATTACTCCATCTGGGATCGAGAGTTGTTGGCCGTCAAGTTGGCATTAGAGGAGTGGAGACACTTGCTGGAGGGCGTTGTTCAACCTATTACCATTTATACGGATAACAAGAACCTCACGTACCTACAGTCAGCACAACTACTAAATCCTCGCCAAGCCAGTTGGTGGTTGTTCTTTACCCGATTTCTATTCTTGCTTCACTTCCGTCCTGCTGATAAGAAAGTGAAGGCTGATACCCTGTCCCGATCATTTGAGCCTAGTGTCTCTGAGGAGATTCCTCAATATATTATAGATTCTTCTACTATTATTACCGCTAACCCTCTGCAAATTAGAGACATTCCGCCCGGAATGACATTTGTTCCACTTGCAGACAGGAGAAGAATTCTCCGCTGGGGACACAGCTCCAAACTGGCCGTGCACTGTGGTGTTTGAAAGACTCAGGACTCGGTAGCTCGTCAATACTGGAGGCCCACGCGGTCTACAGATGTTGCGGATTACGTCTCTTCATGTACAAACTGTGCCTCGAACAAGTCCACCCGCTCCAAACCTGCTTGTCTGCTCCTATCCCTGCCTGTCCCTGATGCCCCTTGGCAGCATATCGCTGTGGACTTAATTACAGACCTTCCCCCCTCAGCTGGATGTACTGTGGTCTGGGTAGTAGTGAATAGTTTCTCTAAAATGGCACATTTTATTCCATTGACTGGTCTTCGGTCTGCAAACCTATTTATTCTTCACATTTTCCGTCTGCACGGACTTCCTCTGCACAATGTCTCGGATCGGGGTGTACAGTTCACGTCCAAGTTCTGGAGAGCCCCGTGCAACCTGCTAGATGTTAAGCTGGACTTCTCCTCCGCCTACCACCCAGTCTAATGGTCAGGTGGAGAGGACCAATCAAATTTGAGAACTATCTTCATCATTTTGTTTCCACTCAACATGACAATTGGGAACAACTTCTGCCTTGGGCAGAATTCTCATACAACAATCACACTAGCGAGTCTACTACTTAGTCTCCCTTCTACATTGTGCACAATCAGCATCCTCCAGTTCCTCTTCTTGTGCCAGCCATGACTCAAGTACCGACTGATAACTCTTCATTTGGGACTTTTGTACACATTTGGCAGCAAACAAAGACTGCCATTCTCCAATCTGTGGCACGCATGAAAAAGCAGGCTGACAAAAAAAATAAAAAGTTCCACCTCAATTCTTGAATGGAGTCAAAGTCTGGTTATCCTCGAGAAACATTAGACTCAAGATGCCTTCTCACAAATACGCTGCCAGGTTCCTCGGTCCCTTCAAAATCCTGCAAAGGATAAACCCTGTATTCTATAAACTTTGGTTGCCTCCTACGCTCAAGATTCCCAACTCTTTCCACATGTCTCTCCTTAAACCTGTGGTCCTGAACAGCTACAGTAAAACTCCTGGTTCTTTGGTTGCTCCCAGTGGTTCATCTGATGTGTTTGAGGTGAAGGAGATCCTGGACTATTTGGTGGACTGGAGAGGGTTTGGTGCTGAGGAGAGATCCTGGAAGCCAGAGCTCAACCTCAATGCCCCTACCCTCATTAAAAAATTCCTCTCCTGCTCTGGACCCAAGAAGAGAGAGCGTAAGGCGGGGGTACTCTTTACGGCCTCGTTCACTGTCTGCGACCTCCACTTACCTGCCTCACGCAGATCTTCCTCTTCCTGCCAGCTGGCATATGCGTTCTCTCTGTCCCGTAGTGCTCACTAGGGGGTGCGCTGGTTCCCGGCATTAAAGGGCTAGCGGGTGCATATGTAAATAATTATTCCCAGATCACTGAACTATAAAAAGGGCCCTGCCCTTCTGACCCTTGCCTGAGCGTTGTTTGTAATTTCTATGTTAGTCTTGCAAATGGTTCCTTAGTGTTGTCCCGTTCCCAGTGTTCCCGTGCCCTGATAACTGTATCCTGTATCCCGTGCTGTGTTATTATTCCTGATCCTGTTTAGTGATTGGAGTGGTAACCTACTGCACCTGTTGTCATCCGCCACGTCTGGCGCAAACTGCTGCACCTCCTGCCATCCTTGCCAGAGCCCCTGCCACCATATGGACTATTTCTGATACCCTTCTGCTAAGAACTTGTATAGACTTTTGCATAGACTGTGACTTGGCCAGCTGCCTCTCTGCTACCGCAGAGCGGCCTAGTGGGTCCACATACCCGCAGATTTTGACACACACCAATACATTTTGGACAATTGTATGCTTCCAACTTTGTGGAAACAGTTTGGGGTTCAGCCTTTTTCTGTTCCAAAATGTCTAAGCCGCGCTGCACAAAGCAAGGTCCATACAGTTACATAGCTGATAAGGTTGAGAAAATACACAGGTCCATCAAGTCCAACCTATAATCCTACCGTGTTAATTCAGAGAAAGAAAAAACCCCCATGAGGTTGATGCCAATTGCCTCATTGGGGGAAAAATTCCTCCCTGACTAAATATGGAAATCAGAATAAATCCCTGGATCAACGTCCCATCTCCAGAATCTAGTACTCCTAGCTTGTAATATTATATTTTTCAAGAAAGGCATCAAGGCCCTTCTTGAACTTGTTCAAAGAATTAACCACCACAACATCATGTGGCAGAGAGTTCTAGTGTCTCACTGCTCTCAGAGTAAGGAATCACAGTCTGTGACGGTGGTGAAACCTTTTTTCCTCTAGACGTGGAGGATGCCCCCTTGTCCTTGTTACAGGTCTAGGTGTAAAAAGATCAATAGAAATATCAGTGTACTGTCCAATTATATATTTGTACATTGTAATTAGATCGCCCCCTAAGACGTCTTTTTTTCTAAACTGAATAGTCCAAAGTTTGATAACCTTTCTTGGTACTGCAATCCACTCATTCCCTTAATTACCTTGGTCGCCCTTCTTTGCACCCGTTCTAGTTCAGCCATGCCCTTCTTATACACAGGTGCCCAAAATTGTACACAATATTCCATATGTAGTCGGACTAGTGAATTGTATAGAGGTAAACTATGCTCTTGTCATGAGCATCTAAACCTCTTTTGATGCATCTCATGATTTTATTTGCCTTGGCAGCAGCTGCCTGGCACTGGTTGCTAAAGCTAATTGTACTGTCCACCAATATCCCCAAAACTTTTTCAGTAGTAGTTTTACCCAGTGTTTTACCATTTAATGCATAATTGTAAAATCTGTTTCCTCGGTCCAAGTGCATAACTTTATATTTATCCACATTAAACTTCATTTGCCATTTCTCTGCCCAAACATCTCAAATACTTCTGTAGTATTACATTATCCTCCTCTGTGTTGATTACTTTACAGAACTTAGTATCATTTGCAAATACTGAAATTATGTAAATCCTCAACAAGGTCATTTATAAACATAAAGAAAAGTTCCCAATACTGACCCATGTGGAACCCCACTGGTAACGGTGACCCACTTTGAGGATGTACTATTATTAACCACCCTCTGTTTTTTTTTTTATCACTAAGCCAGTTATTGAACCAATGACACATTTTCCCCCAGTCCCAGCATGTTCATTTTATATAACAAAATTTTATGCGGCACACTATCAAACGCCTTTGAAAAGTCTAAATACACCACATCCACAGCCTTATCCAGTCTAGAACTTACCTCCTCATAGAAGCTAATCAGATCGGTTTAACAGGACCGATCCCTCATAAACCCATGCTAATGCTGCGTTAACAGTTTATTTGCATGGAGATACTTGAGAATTGCATCACAATGGAGGTTAAACTTACAGGTCTAGAATTTCCAGGCTGACTTTTTGACCCCTTTTTGAATATTGGCACCACATTTGCAATGCGCCAGTCCTGTGGAACAGACCCAGTCATGATAGAATGCTTAACCTGCTCCCACACCATGACGTAATAGCATGTTGTGGTGCGGGGGTGATGTTTGGATCAGGCTCACCCGCTGAGCTTGCTCCGTACGCAGCAGGTGTCAGCTGTGTATTACAGCTGACACCCAAGACTAATGGCCAGGAACAGCGATCGCTCTGTTCCTGGCTGTTTAACCACTTAAATGCTGCGATCAATCACGATCGTAGCATCTAAGACATTAGAAAGGGGAGCGTGTCCACCTCTGACAGCTTATAGGCCCCCCAAAATGCAATGGGGGGGGGGTGCCGATGGTTGACATGGCAGCCTGGGAGAGCATTGAAGGCCTCCAGGACTGCCCTTCTTCATCTCCTGTTAAGCCCCGCCTCTGGCAGGGCTTAACAGGAGCATGTAAAATTTATAATATACAGCAATACATTATTATTGGTTCATGGTTCAAGTGCCCTAGCGGGACTAATAAAATGTGTATAAAAAAGTATAATATATAATTTAATAATGTTTTAGTAGAGAGGAATCGCTGTTTTTTTAGATCCCACATAAAATAAAATAAAAGTGATTAAAAAGTTTAATGTAGCCCAAAATGGTACCAATAGAAACAAAAAATAAGCCCTCATACTGCTCAATCGACAGAAAAAATGAAAAAGTTATGGCTCTCAGAAGGTGGCGACAGAACACATTTTATTTTTAACAATTAGTTTCTTCCTTGTAAAAGTAGTAAAATATAAAAAAACAATATAAATTTCGGTAGTGTCGTAATCGTATTGACCAATAGAAAATAATGATTGCAATTTTTACCGTACGGTGAAAGCCGTAAAAGAGAAACACAGTAAAAGTTTGTGGAATCGCAGTTTTTTTCCTATTCCACTCTACAAAGATTTTTTTTTTAAGTTTCCCAATACATTACATGGTACTATAAATGGTGCCGTGAAAAACTACAACTCATCCTGCAAAAAACAAGCCCTCATATGTTCTTTCCTTTATATAAATATTTAACCCCTTGACGAATTATCTCGTACATGTATGTGATAAGTGTCATGGGGAAGTATGGAGGGCACTCACAGGCCGATACCCTGTGGGTATCAGCTGTGTTTTACAGCTGACAGCCCAGACTAAAGGCCAGGGAAAGCAATCGCACTGTTCTTGGCCGTTTAACCCCTCAAATGAAGCGGTCAATCGTGACCGCAGCATCTGAAGCTTTGAAGAAACAGCTCATCGGCGCCCCCACACCACAATGCCGGTGGTTGTCAGGTCAGCCAAAGGGCCTAATGAAGGTCCCCAGGTCTGTTAAACCGTGTCTCTGGCATGAATTAACAGAAACCTGTGAAAATGACGATATTCTGCAATACATTAGTATTGCAGTATATTGTACCAGCGATCTAACGATCACTGGTTCAAGTCCTCTAGGGGGACCAATAAATGGTGTAAAAAAAAAAAGTTTAACAAAGTTATTAGTAGTGAAAAAAACATTAAATAGTTCAAAAAAAAACCTTTTCCTATTTTTACGCTAAAGTAATTAAGTCTGAACTATTACAATATACCATTATTTAACTCGCACGGTAAACGCAGTAAAAACAAAAAAATTTAAACCCGCCAAAATCGCTGTTTTTTGGTCACCCTAGCGCGCAAATTTTTTTTTTATAAAAAGTGATCAAAAAGTTGTACGTACCACAAAATGATACCAATAAAAACTACAGCTCATCCCCCAAAAAATAAACCCTCACACCTCTCCATCCACAAAAAAATAAAAAATAAAAAGTTATGGCTCTCAGATTGCGATGAAACAAAACAATGTTGTTTTAAAGGGAATGTGTCGCTAGAAATTTTTAGTTAAACAGTTAGTGTATAAAGGATTAAACATTGTTCTAATTTTTTTAATTTTTTTACGAGTCAGGAAATATTATAAATTAGATTCTAATTTATAACATTTCCCTGTGCTGGTCACTAGAGGGAGCAATTCCCAAAATTGCAGCATTGGCATGTGGTAAAGCAACCACATTGCTTTATGCTGCAAAATTTGAGAAGACACACTCGCTCTAGCGTCCTCAAACAATCCCCCCTCCTTTATCCTGGCTAGTGCAAAAAGAAAGGAGGGGATTGAATGTTCAAACCTCCTACACTGTATGTCGCCATTTTTTGAGCGAATACACAGTGTAGTAGGCTTACATACAGTGGTAATCACACACGAAAACGCGAACATACACAAATATAAACTTACCTGCTCCTGCCGCCACCGCTCCCTCCGGTCCGTCCGCTCGCTTCTGAACACATGTCCGGGAGCCGCGACCGGAAGTAGTCATCTTACTGTCCGGTCGCGGCTTCCGGTCCACAAGAAAATGGCGCCGATGTCGCTCAACTGAAGACTTTCCATTTGGACTGTGTGGGAGCGGCGCATGCACCGTTCCCACATAGACGGCGTACACCATAGTGAATGCGAAAGGCTCCCGTTCGCATTCTCTATGGGGATGTATGTGCCGTATTCCATCTCAGTATGTGTCGTTAATCGACACATACGGAGATGAAAAAAAAAAAATCCTCATCAATAAGGCCCCACACCACTCTATTGAAAGAAAAATAAAAAAATATGGCTCTTGGAACGTGGGGAGTGAAAAACGAAAACAAATAAACTAAAAATGCCTCAATTCTTAACGGGTTAATGCCTCATCACTACCATCCTGCTTTAGTACTTTGAACGCTTTCTTTTTATCATTTATTGCCCCCTTACGGTTTTATTTAACAACATCATCCTGTTTCTAGCTTGTTTATTTCCATAAAGTATATATTTTTCACAGGACCTATTTAACCCCTTCCCGACATTTATCGTAAGTATACGTCATGGAAAGCCAGTGCTTCCTGCAAAATGTTGTATACTTACGACAAATGTTTGGCACCGGCTCAGAAGCTGAGTCGGTGCCATAATCGCCGGATCTCAGCTGTATCTGACAACTGACATCCGGCTATAATGGTGGGGACCGAAATTAGCTTCGATCCCCGCCATTAACCCCTTAAGTGCAGCGCTCAAACGCGAGTGCTGCACTTAAGGTGTTTGCAGCTCATCGGAACCCCAGCAATGAAATTGCCGGGGTTCCGGTGGCTGCAATGGCAACCGGAGGCCTAATACTGGCCTCCCGGTCTGCCTAGCACCGAAGCTGGTCAAGATCCGCCCGGCGGCGGAGCCTGATCGGCTTCCGTAGCTGCCGGCAAGATGGCGCCGGGACAGGAGCTGATCCGGCGTCATCAGCGGTGGAAGTCAGCTGTATGTCACAGCTGACATGGCCTCCTGCTCTGCCATTATGGAAGCTGATAAGGCCCCGCCCGGAGGCGAAGCCTAATCAGCTTGCTGTCAGTGAACGACTGACAGATCTAATACATTGCACTACATAGGTAGTGCAATGTATTAGAAAAAAAAAAATCAGACAGTTGGACCTTCAAGTCCCCTAGTGGGACTAAAGAAAAGTGTAAAAAAAAAAAAAAGTTAAATAAAAAAAAGTTGTAAAACATATAATAAAAGTTTCAAGTAATAAAATAAAACAAAATCACCCTTTTTTACTTATCAAGTCCTCTATTATTTGAAAAAATAAATCACACATATATTTGGTATCGCCGCGCCCATAACGGCCTTAACTATAAAAATATTATGTTATTTATTGTACGCGGAGAATGGCGAAAAAAAATGAAAAAAAAAAAAATTCCAGAATTTCGGTTGTTTTGGTCACTTTGCGCCACAAAAAGTTGCACGTATCCAAAAATGGTACCTATAAACACTATAGCTCGTCCCGCAAAAAACAAGCCCTCATACACCTCCGTCGACAAAAAAATTAAAAAGTTATGGTTCTCACAACTTGGCGACAGAAAAAAATACATTCTTTTTACAAAAGTAGTTTTATTGTGCAAAAAGTTGTAAAGCCTAAAAAAAGTGCTATAAATTAGGTAGCGCCGGAATCGTACTGACCCACAGAATAAAGTTAACATGTAATTTATAACGCATGGTGAACGCTGTATAAAAAAAAAGAAAAAAAGCTGTGCCAGAATTGCGTTTTTTTGTTTACCTGGCATCCCAAAAAATAGGATAAAAGGTGATCAAAAAGTTGCATGTACCCCAAAATGGTACCAATAATAACTACAGCTCGTCCCACAACAAACCAGACCTCATACCGCTACGTCTATGAAAAATAAAATTAGTTATGGCTCCAATAAGTCAGGAAATAAAAAAATATGCAGTTGTGCCCGAGGGGAACATTTCTTCTGTTTCAAGAGGCGATTTATCAAGGACCTAAAATTAGGGAACCAGGAAGGGGATGGCCCAAACATATCCGCTGGAAGCGAGGGTGCCCGTATTATACTAGGACAACACTTCCCAGCAAAATTCGCCAAACTGAAAAACGGGAAAAGTTATTTTTTGGGGGATTTTAAAATCCCCAAAAAATTACTTTTCCCATTTTTCCTCTAAAGTAATGTAAAAAGTAAAAAAAATAATCCGTAAAAGTCCAAACTATTACAACACCATTATTTAACTCGCACGGTAAACGCCGTAAAAAATAAAGTTAGAAAGCCAAAATCGCCGTTTTTTGGTCACCTTAAGGGTATGTGCACACACAAACTCAAAAATGTCTAAAAATACGAAGCTGAAAGAGAAGTGCATGTCACTTCTTGGGACGTTTTTGGAGCCGTTTTTCATTGACTCTTGAAAACAGCTCCAAAAATGGCCTTTAAAAAAATGCAGCGAAAAACACGAGTGGCTTAAAAAACGTCTGAAAATCAGGAGCTGTTTTCCCTTGAAAACAGCTCCGTATTTTCAGACGTTTTTTACTCAAGCGTGTGAACATACCCTAATAAATTCTGCAAAAGACTTGTGGGGTCTAAATACTCACTATACCCCTAGATAGATTCCTTAAGGGGTGTGGTTTCCCAAATAGTGTCAATTTTGGGGTGTTTCCACTAAATAGTGTCAATTTTGGGGTGTTTCCACTGTTTTGGTCTGTCAGGGGCTCTGCAAATGCGACATGACATCCAAAAACATTCCAACAAAATCTGTGCTCCAAACTGCAAGATGGCGCCCCGGCTCAGGAGCCGACGTCATCAGCGCTGGTTGTCAGCTGCAACATACAGAAGGGGTTGCCATTAACCTCTTAGACGCAGCGATCAAAAGCGATCGCTGAATCTTAGAGGTTGCTAGCAGATCGGCAGCCCTGCCATGCGATCGCAGGGCTGCCGACTGCTACTATGGAATAACAATGGCCTCCTGCTCTGCCATTATGGAAGCTGATAAGGCCCCGCCCGGAGGTGAAGCCTAATCAGCTTGCTGTCAGTGAACGACTGACAGATCTAATACATTGCACTACATAGGTGGTGCAATGTATTAGAAAAAAAAAATCAGACAGTTGGACCTTCAAGTCCCCTAGTGGGACTAAAGAAAAGTGTAAAAAAAAAAAAGTTAAATAAAAAAAAGTTGTAAAACATATAATAAAAGTTTCAAGTAATAAAATAAAACAAAATCACCCTTTTTTACTTATCAAGTCCTCTATTATTTGAAAAAATAAATCACACATATATTTGGTATCGCCGCGCCCATAACGGCCTGAACTATAAAAATATGATGTTATTTATTGTACGCGGAGAATGCATAAAAAAAAATGAAAAAAAAATAAATTCCAGAATTTCGGTTGTTTTGGTCACTTTGCGCCACAAAAATTGGAATAAAAAGTGATCAAAAAGTCACATGTACCCAAAAATGGTACTAATAAAAACTATAGCTCGTCTCACAAAAAACCATGCCCTCCTCATACAGCTCCGTGGACGAAAAAATTTAAAGGTTATGGTTCTCACAACATACCTTTTACAAAAGTAATTTTATTTTTCAAAAAGTTGTAAAACAGAAAAAAAATTCTATAAATTTAGCATCGCCGGAATCGTACTGACCCGCAGAATAAGATTAACATTTAATTTATAAAGCGTGGTGAACGCTGTATAAAAAAAACGAAACTATGCCACAATTGCTGTTTTTTGGTTACATTGCCTCCCAAAAAAATAGGATAAAAAGTGGTCAAAATATCACCTGTACCCCAAAATGGTACCAATAATAACTACAGCTTGTCCCACAAAAAAAACAGAACAGAGCCTAAAATTAGTTAAAGAGGCTCTGTCACCAGATTTTGCAACCCCTATCTGCTATTGCAGCAGATAGGCGCTGCAATGTAGATTACAGTAACGTTTTTATTTTTAAAAAACGAGCATTTTTGGCCAAGTTATGACCATTTTTGTAGTTATGCAAATGAGGCTTGCAAAAGTACAACTGGGCGTGTTTAAAAGTAAAAGTCCAAGTGGGCGTGTATTATGTGCGTACATCGGGGCGTTTTTAATACTTTTACTAGCTGGGCGTTCTGATGAGAAGTATCATCCACTTCTCTTCAGAACGCCCAGCTTCTGGCAGTGCAGATCTGTGACGTCACTCACAGGTCCTGCATCGTGTCGGACACATCGGCACCAGAGGCTACAGTTGATTCTGCAGCAGCATCAGCGTTTGCAGGTAAGTAGCTACATCGACTTACCTGCTAACGCCGATGCTGCTGCAGAATCATCTGTAGCCTCTGGTGCCGATGTGTCCTCGCTCGTCTGACACGATGCAGGACCTGTGAGTGACGTCACAGCGTGATCTGGCAGAAGCTGGGCGTTCTGAAGAGAAGTGGATGATACTTCTCGTCAGAGCACCCAGCTAGTAAAAGTATTAAAAACGCCCCGATGTACGCACATAATACACGCCCACTTGGACTTTTACTTTAAACACGCCCACTTGGACTTTTGCAAGCCTCATTTGCATAACTACAAAAATGGTCATAACTTGGCCAAAAATGCTCGGTTTTTAAAAATAAAAACGTTACTGTAATCTACATTGCAGCGCCTATCTGCTGCAATAGCAGATAGGGGTTGCAAAATCTGGTGACAGAGCCTCTTTAAGTCTCCCATAAGTCAAAGAAAGAATATGTAGTCATGCAGGCCTGAGGGGAACATTTCTTCTGCTTCAAGAGGCAATCAAGGCCCTAAAATTAAGGAACCAGGAAGGGGAGGGCCCAAACATATCTGCTGGAAGTGAGGGTGCCCGTATTATACCAGGCACTTCCCAGCAAAATTCCCCAAACTGCAAAGGTGCAGAGTGTGTACCAAAAGGGGGTTAAGAAAGGACATAATTCATCAGTGCGAATCTGGCATGTGCATAAAGGATTGCTTCATAGCGTTACACATATCTATGGATTTTTTTTTACCCCATTATTATACCACCTGACTATGCCCCTAATATACTCTGCCCAGCTTACATAGATCCCCACATTATAAACTGAAATACCAGTAAAACTCCAAACAAAACCACTACCAAGCAAAATCCATGCTCCAAAAGCCAAATGGTGCTCCCTCCCTTCCGAGCCCTATAGTATGCCTAAACAGCAGTTTACATCCACATATATGGCATTGCCATACCCGGGAGGACCCTTTTAACAATTTTTGGGGTGTGTGTCTCCAGTGGCATGACATATTTGCCACTGAAATGATATATAGGGAAAAATTTAAATTTTTATTTTGCACCATCCGTACCACATTCATTTATGGAAAAGACCTGTGGGGTCAAAATGCTCACTACACTCCTCAATAAATGCCTTGAGGGCTGTAGTTTCCAAAATGGGGTAACTTTTTAGGGGTTTCTTTTATTATTTCACATCAGAACCCTGCAGTTGTGAACCAATACCTTGTAAATCGCTAAATTAGGCCTCAATTTTGCATGGTATGCTTTCACTACTGAGCCCTTTCGAATGTCCAGCCAAAAGATTAGGGGCACATGTAGGGCGTTTTCTAAAACCGGCAAACACAGCATAATAATTAGAGAGGGGTCTTGTTATGGTGGCACAAGCTGGACATCACATATTGGCATATCTATAGGAAAATTCACTTTGCAACATCGAGTGCACACTAATTTCTGCAAAAGACCTGCAGGGTTAACATGCTCACTACACCCCTAGGTGAATACCTTGAGTGGTGTAGTTTCCAAAATGGGGTCACTTCTGGGGGTGGGGTTTCCACTCTTTTGGTTATACAGGGCCTTTGCAAATGCGACAAAGCGCCCAGAAACCAATCCACCAAATTCCATCTTATTGAAGAAAAATTATTTTTCTTATTTTCACTGCCCAATTCTCATAAAATCTATGAAACACCTGGGCAAAACACCTTTATAGAAGAAATCCTGACCCATCCTAAGAGATATGCTACAGTATTGCAAGGTTTTCCCCCGGCTGATGCTGGAGGAGCTCAGTTGTTGCAGCGTGTTGATGATGTACTTCCGGCATTTTGAAAATGTACGTTTTTAGCAGCGAGCGGCTGCGAGGTATCTAAAAGATAAAATGTAGTTTTATCAAGAGAAAGTCGCTATTGTTCTAGGCTATTGCGTATTTCAGGGGGCCAATCTAGTGCCCTCCAGATAGAGTGCCCAATCTTACTATGTTGAGATATGTAGATTTGAACTCAGCTACATTACTTCTGCAAAGTCCAAAAAGGGGGGAGTAGTAATGAGACTGATCAGGTATGTCTCAATTAGACAACGCACAAATATGTTTTGCATTTTTTTGGAATCAATGAACATCGAGCTAGGAGGTCTACAAAATGTGTATGAGACCCCAATGAGTAACCCGGGTTAAATGTGTATGAGAGTAACCCAGATTTTTAGTTTTTTTTGTGTAGAGGGTGAAATTTTCTTCCAGAGCGTCAAATGTGCCTTCGGGTATGCTGTGCTGTAGTCACTACGTATTGTTTGTGGTATTAATCAGTCATTTACAGGACCTGATGGGATTCTCAAGTCTTCTGGATCATCAGATGAGTGTGGAAAAATAAGACTCCACCCTTTTGAAATAGTTTATCTATGTAATGTCGGGTAGGGAGACAGACAGGTGAGCCCTAATCTACCCGCCACTCAGTCCCTGCCTACTTGCACGGCCCGTCCTAGGCGACGGCATGCAACTGGTCGACGGTCCCTACGCTCAATAAGTGCACGACAGACAAGGGTACACAGAAGCTAAGGGAAATGGGGCAGTTGCCCACGGCAACACCGTGAGCAACAAGGGTAGTGAACGAGCAGAGTCAAACCAGGAGTGTACGTGGTGCCAAACGCAGAGAAGGAGAGTAGTCGGTAAAGCCAGGGTCAATAAGAAGCAGGAGGTCAATAGGAAAAGCAGGAACAGCAGAGCCAGGAAGCAAGAGAATCACAGGCACAGGACAAGCAACAAATTAAGGTATAAGTAGACCAAGGGCGGGAGCTAGAACCGTCTGGCCAGGCTGTGATAGGTGCTCCCACTCCTCAGCCTACCAGCCTGAGTGGTAGCAGAACGAGTCACTCTAGCAGACCTAGGAACAGGTGCAGGCTGATTAACCACGGGCGTTAACACAGAAGCTGTGTCTGGCAAATCCTTTACAATCTATATGCAAAATGAGTTTTCAATGTAAATTTGTAATGTAGAAATACTTCATCATAAACAGTATGTACAAAACAGGATACACAGTAGTCACAATGCACGAGGTAAATCATCCAGAAACCACTCGCACCTTCATGTTCATCTCAAGAAGAGGAGCTGTATGTGCAGACAGGTATCAGCAAATTGGCTAGTCCGTGGATTCAACAATGCCACTACTAGGTTTGCAGCAGCCTGCATGGTATTCGCACGGCATGACATAGGTAAAACAGCAAAGGCACCTATGAAAAGCGGAGCCCGGCCAGTTTACGCATTCCAGCGACTGCAGAACATACAACTACCCGAGGTAGGTGTGTATGAAAATGTGCTTGTATGTGTAGACCTGTTCTCAGGGTGGCCTGAAGCCTGGCCAGTATTTTCTCCATTGCAAAGAACACGGCCAAGAAAATTTTCAGTGAAGTTATGTGTAGTGACAGGGGAATAGTTTTTATCCAAAAAGTATTGAACTGGTGTTTGTACAATGACTAAGATATTAGCAGCTCTCTAGATGCCATCCCAAAGTTTGTTTGTTTGATAAATGTATTCAAGAAGTGCTGTGGGAATATTAAATACTGAGGTTAAGTTTTATAT